>NC_041363.1:25713676-25723676 GCF_900634415.1 Cottoperca gobio | reverse complement strand
GGAGAGGAGACACTTTAAAGCCACGTTCATCCTGCTGAAGAGAATCCTGATTCAACCAAACCAAAGATCCTTTTTTTCCCAGCAGAGAAGAAGAACTTTCAGTTGAAGCGGTCGGAATAACGAATTTAGCGTTTTTTTGGACGAGAATATTTATTGGAGACTTTTTGGGAATCCTGTCAAGTTTCCCTCCAAAGAAAACTTTCTTGAAACCGGGACAAAAACAATGAAATACCAAAAAATTCAGACTCTGTCTGTAGCTTTACTTCTCGGTTTCTTTCTTTCTTTATTGCAACAGCGATGCCAAAGGAGGGCGCGACCAAAGCAAACCAACTGCAGAATGCACAACGAGCAACATCACGAGCGACTGAGGACGACGCTCGAATTTTACATCACACAATGAACAAAACAAATTGACGAGGAGTATGTATTGTAAAAAAAGAAAAGATAACAAAAGAAAAGAAAAAGAACGGACAAAACAAACATAAATTATATTTATCTTCTTGCTCATATCATGCTTCGGGCACTTTTGATTTAAAATGTTGATAATTTAATTTTTGATGCCGGCAAATGTAAAGGAGGGAATTTCTGAAGGCATTATGGATGTGATTTCTTATAGAAATAATCCCACAGCTCATAAGAAATGTGTTAAATATGAAGTTGACACAGCATGTGTTTGAAAATGTCAGATTGTTTTTTCTTGTCTTTTCATTTAAAGCGTTTTCAGGGTCAACATTTCTTCTTCTTTTTATTTGTCAGATGAGTATAAAGATGATGATCTGATCATCTGAGGCACAAACCATCATAAAAACCAAAAAAGGGCAAATGTTTCTGAATTTAAAAACACTTTCTCATCTCTCTCATGACACGTGTTTGTCTCATAGAGTATATTTGCTGTGCAATGCGAGTTTGAATCCATTCACAAGCAGTCTCAGAAGTGTAAATAGTCCTGTGTCATTACAAAACACTTTGTATTAAGATGAGTGAGAGGAAAAGCACCGTTATTACATGAACACCAAATAGGTTTTTGTGCCTGAGAGTTAAAAAAGCTTTACTAATGATTATAATGTGTAACTTCTCTTCCCAAAGAACCTGGTGGATGTAAATCTACAATACAAACCAAAACACAAAGAGTTGTTTTATTGCAGGAAAACACATTTGACTTTATTTACACAAACGTCTGTGAGAGTTCCTGAGCAGCTTCAGTCAAAGAGTCCGGATCAAGCTTTGATTTATTCATTGTGAGTATAAAGTGCGTAAGTGGAAAATCTGCACGACTGTAACTTGTTCAACGTGCTGCAATTAATCAGAAGCTTTATTTAACGTGCCACTGTAAAGGGAAAGTGAAGTTATATTATGTACTTTGCAACAGTTGGAAGTATCTGTCAACTTTTAAAGTTTTGTACATGAAATTTAAAGTTACCACCTTTCATATGTGAACATATTAAGCAAACACCTGTGTGATGTCATCATTTAAAAACTGCTCAAAGTAACGAATGGAAAACTATCCCTTAATTCACACGGATAAACCCTACTTAGGAAGATGTCTTCCATTGGGCTGTGAACACTTTTACAGAAGTATTTCCACTGATGAAGAGTTTTATTCCCAAAACTTGACTTTTAGCCACAGATCATCAAGTGTTGCTTCAGTAAATAATAAAACATATTCCTGTATTTCAGAAGCTTTATCTCCATGTATCAGCTGTAATGTGATAATAAATCCTGAGGGACGGCACGTTGGAGCTGCACATGCTCGTCAAACTCTTACAGACGTTTGTTTGCTACTGAAGTAAAGCAGAGTGACACTCTTTATTCAGAGTGCAGATTGATCCAATGCTGTATATATAGAAAAATACAAACTATGGGATTGTAATATGATGAATCATTGGGACTGAGGTGAAATAAAAGATTTGACTGAAACACAAATGTGAATATGAATCAGAGGTATGAGCAAATTCACTTTCTGTTCACATCTGACCGGATCCAGAGGGTCGACTTCAAGAGCAACTGAAGAGAGACTGACAGTCCTAAACCTGTCATTACCTTACATCACATTACATTACATCACATTACATCACATTACATCACATTATATTACATCACATTACATTACATCACATCACATCACATTACATCACATCACAACACATTACATTACATCACATCACATTACATCACATTATATTACATCACATTACATTACATCACATCACATCACATCACATCACATTACATTACATTATATTACATTACATCACATCACATTACATTACATCACATTACATCACATCACATTACATCACATCACATTATATTACATTACATCACATTACATTACATCACATCACATTACATCACATTACATCACATCACATCACATCACATCACATTACATCACATCACATCATATTATATTACATTACATCACATCACATTACATCACATTACATCACATTATATTACATTACATCACATTACATCACATCACATTACATCACATCACATTACATCACATTACATCCCATCCCATCACATCACATTACATCACATTACATCACATTATATTACATTACATCACATTACATTACATTACATCACATCACATTACATCACATTATATTACATTACATCACATTACATCACATCACATCACATTACATTACATCACATTACATTACATCACATCACATCACATTATATCAAATTACATTATATTGCATTACATCACATTACATTATATTATATTACATTACATTACATCACATCACATCACATTATATCAAATTACATTATATTGCATTACATCACATCACATTACATCACATCACATTACATCACATTACATTACATCACATCACATCACATTATATCAAATTACATTATATTGCATTACATCACATTACATTATATTATATTACATTACATTACATCACATTACATTATATTATATTACATTACATCACATCACATCACAATACATTATATTGCATTACATCACATTACATCACATTCCATCACATTATATGACATTACATTAGATCACATTACATCACATTACATCACATCACATTATATTACATTACATTACATTATATTACATTACATCACATAACATTACATCACATCACATTATATTACATTACATTACATTACATTACATTATATTACATTACATCACATAACATTACATCACATTACATTATATTACATTACATCACATTACATCCCATCACATTACATCACGTCACATTATATTACATCACATTACATCCCATTATATTACATTACATCCCATCACATTACATCCCATTATATTACATTACATCACATCACATTACATTATATTACATTACATCACATTATATTACATTACATCACATCACATTACATCACATTATATTACATTACATCACATTATATTACATTACATCACATCACATCACATTACATTATATTACATTACATTACATCACATTATATTACATTACATCACATTATATTACATTATATTACATCACATTATCTTACATTACATTACATCACATTACATCACATTACATCACATTATATTACATTACATCATATTATATTACATCACATTATATTACATTACATCACATTATATTACATTACATCACATTATATTACATTACATTACATTACATTACATCACATTACATTACATCACATTATATTACGTCACATCATATCACATCACATTACATCACATTGTATTACATTACATCACATTACCTCACATTACCTCACATTACATCACATTACATCACATTATATTACATTACATTAGATCACATCACATTACATTATATTACATTACATTAGATCACATCACATTACATTATATTACATTATATTACATTACATCACATTACATCACATCACATAACATCCCATTATATTACATTACATCACATCACATTACATTATATTACATTACATCACATTATATTACATTACATCACATCACATTATATTACATTACATCACATTATATTACATTACATCACATCACATTACATTATATTACATTACATCACATTATATTACATTACATCACATTATATTACATTACATTACATCACATTATCTTACATTACATTACATCACATTACATCACATTATATTACATTACATCACATTATATTACATCACATTATATTACATTACATCACATTATATTACATTACATCACATTATATTACATTACATTACATCACATTACATTACATCACATTATATTACGTCACATCATATCACATCACATTACATCACATTATATAACATTACATCACATTACCTCACATTACCTCACATTACATCACATTACATCACATTATATTACATTACATTAGATCACATCATATTACATTACATCACATTACATCACATCACATCACATCACATTACATTACATCACATCACATCACATTATATCACATTACATTATATTGCATCACATTACATCACATTACATTACATCACATTATATGACATTACATTAGATCACATTACATTATATTACATTACATCACATCACATCACATTACATTACATTACATTACATTATATTACATTACATCACATTACATCACATCACATTATATGACATTACATTAGATCACATTACATTATATTACATTACATCACATCACATTACATTACATTACATTACATTACATTATATTACATTACATCACATTACATCACATCACATCATATCACATTACATCACATTACATTACATTACATCACATTATATTACATTACATCACATCACATCACATTACATCACATTATATTACATTACATCACATTATATTACATCACATCACATTAGATCACATTATATTACATTACAATCACATTACATCACATCACATTACATCACATTATATTACATCACATTATATTACATCATATCACATTAGATCACATTATATTACATTACATCACATTACATCACATCACATTACATCACATTATATTACATTACATCACATTACATCACATCACATTACATCACATCACATTATATTACATTACATCACATCACATTACATTACATTACATCACATTATATTACATTACATCACATTACATCACATTATATTACATTACATCACATTATATTACATTACATCACATTACATCACATCACATTACATTATATTTCATTACATCACATCACATCACATCACATCACATTACATTACATTACATTACATCACATTACATCACATTATATTACATTACATTACATTACATCACATTACATCACATCACATTACATTATATTACATTACATTACATTACATCACATTACATCACATCACATTGCATCACATTATATTACATTACATCACATTACATCACATTACATCACATCACATCACATTAAATCACATCACATTATATTACATTACATTACATCACATCACATTACATTACATTACATCACATTATATTACATTACATTACATTACATTACATCACATTATATTACATTACATCACATTATATTACATTACATTACATCACATTACATCACATTACATCACATCACATTACATTATATTTCATTACATCACATCACATCACATCACATCACATCACATCACATTACATTACATTACATCACATTACATCACATTATATTACATTACATTACATTACATTACATCACATTACATCACATTACATTACATTACATTATATTTCATTACATCACATCACATTACATTACATTACATCACATTATATTACATTACATTACATTACATGACATTATATTACATTACATCACATTATATTACATTACATCACATTACATCACATTACATCACATCACATTACATTATATTTCATTACATCACATCACATCACATCACATCACATCACATCACATTACATCACATTACATCACATTACATTACATTATATTTCATTACATCACATCACATCACATTACATTACATTACATGACGAGTACTATTGGTACAAAGCTACAGTGGATTTTGATAAAAAATAAAATGTTGTCTTTTAAATGCCATGTTCTCCCCTCTGCTGTGTCCTGGAGGAACATCTATAAAAGACACAGCATCAGCCTGTTCCACAGAGTTGTTCAAAGTTGTTCTGGGAAATGTAGTCAATCTCTGTCTGAAGTAGAGTAGAGTGTAGAAGTACACAAAATAGACTGAGGGAACATCGAGGATCCAGTTGGAAATAAATCTGTAAACTTTCTGGCATCTTGAAAAGTAAAAAAAAAAATCAAAGTCCAAAACCCAAATTAGAAATAGTGAAAAGACATAAATTCATATGCAGAATTCATTTTTCCTCAAAAGAAATCCACGTTTCTGGATGAACTCCACCTCTGGGATCAACACAAACTGAATCCTGCTCCAACCTTCTGATGACGATAATCATTTATTCTGGAAAAGAAAAGCAGTCATGTCAAACAGAAAGACTCGTATGAATCCATTTTGACTCAATCTTGTTTGCATGATTTCTCTGACCCTCCCCCCTTTTTTTATGAATGACAAAATGAGATCAAAAAACAAAAAGACGTTGTTCTGTAGGAAATAAAGCTGAAATCCAGTTTTGATTCTTTCCAGTAATTCTCTGTGTGGTTTTATTGTTCTACAATGTTTATCCATGACACTTTGCAGAATGTTTAACAAAGCTTCACTCTTCTCTAGAAGACAACCACTTTCAATAAAAAAAAGGTTACATGGTTTGACAGAAAGAAAACTAACAGAAGTACAAAGTGAAATGTGCTTCAACTTTTCAAATAATTATTACCAGTTGAAATGGAAAACTACGAGAAAAAAGTTCTAATATTTCAAGAATAAAACCGGCTGGTTGTGACTCACCTCATGGAACTGGTTTCATTTGTGCTGATGATAATCAGGTGCTTATTGGTGAGACCTGTAACTTCACATCATATACTTCACACATTACAGACACACATTTCTTTATTTTACACGACTTTACTCTTGTGATATTACACATTTCTTTCTTGAAATATTCAGACATTATTCTAATTAAATTATTAATTTATTCTCATAATATTACAAACATTTTCTTGAAATATTAAGACTTTTTTATACAGCTTTTTATATTATACTATATTAAATATATTTATATATTTTTTATATTTATATTTATATATTTATACTAGGACTTTAGTCGTAAGATTATGTTTTGTCTCGATATTATGACTTTATTTGCATAGAATTACATCTTTATTCTTGATGATCTTGTCTGTTTTTTCCCCCTCGATGTGGCCCAAATACTCCGTCATAGAAAACCAATAAAGTGCAGCAGAAAATGAAAAGTTAAAGGAGCAATGTGTAGTGCACCTCTTCTACTGGGTCCATACAATCTAAATTTACAGTTATCAGTTATAAAAAATTAAAAAAAGTTGGTCTGAGGGCAGACTGGAGCTGCAGTGTCTCACTATCACCTCTAGAGGAACAAGTGGTATTACAGACTGGATGGAGCGCAGCTAGCTGTTAGCATGCTGACTTCAGTAGAAATCTTTGCAACACAGAGACGTGTTTGACGTAATGTCAAGGTCAAGACATTGAACCTTGCAGACATTGTATGTTTTAATAATAATGGCATACTTGTCAGCTGTTGCTCTTGCTCCACTGTGATTAGAGGATTTAGAAAAGGGGCGTGGTTACAAATCACCTGAGAGTGTTTTGAGCTCAACCAATAAATTTGCTTTTTATAAACTGCCACACGGGAGGTTTAGTGCAGCTGCCTCTACTTACTGCAAATAATCTGTAACACCCACACACACACACACACATACACACACACACACACACACACACACACACACACACACACACACACACACACACACACACACACATACACACACACACAGCCCCGCCTTGACCTCAGCTACGTCAGTCTGCAAACACAAACTGGGCTTTCCACTTTCCAGTCTGATTTCAGAGATTATTCCTGCGAGGATTCGACAAATTCACCAAAACAAACACAGTCAGAGCTTTCAAACATCCATCACTGCTCT
The DNA here is from genome assembly GCF_900634415.1 of Cottoperca gobio. NCBI lineage: Eukaryota > Metazoa > Chordata > Actinopteri > Perciformes > Bovichtidae > Cottoperca > Cottoperca gobio. Next base: position 25,715,617 of record NC_041363.1, on the reverse strand, counting down.
TTTTTTTTCACATCGTGGGAACCAAATCCAAACCCCGAGGCCAAACAAACGATCACACAAGCAAAAAACTTCATGTCTTTTTCTTTTCTTTTATTACTGTCTAACCAACATGTGAGTGAGTCCAGATTAGATTTCATGTAATGAGATAAGATAAGTGGAAGTTTTAATTAGAAGCAGTTAATGTGAGAAACACAATGTTTCATACTGAAATGGGATGCAAGGGAAGTAGCAGTTCTCCCAAACAGATGCAATAAATAAAAACCTCTTAAATGAGCGCCGGGAGGTCTGAGTGTTGTTATCAAATGTGACAGCAGCTACAAGAGAAGAAGAAAATAGGACATCAACAAAAGTATCAGTAGTTTAATGGCGTGTGTGTGTGTGTGTGTGTGCGTGCGTGCGTGTGTGTTTGTGTTAAATGGTTGTAATGGCTCGCTTTTGGGTGGAATGTCCTGTCAGGGGGGCAAATATTAAGCAGACGAGAGGTCGCACTTTCAAAACCAATTAGACATGAAGCTGTGGCGTTTTTTAAACTTATAATTGGAAACATGTTGAAACAGAAAAGTGGGAAAGTTTTACTGTGAGAAAATCTGTCTTCTGTTAATCTGACCACGAGGTTAAAACATGTCTGTGTGTGTGTGTGTGTGTGTGTGTGTGTGTGTGTGTGTGTGTGTGTGTGTGTGTGTGTGTGTGTGTGTGTGTGTGTGTGTGTGTGAGAGAGAGATATCCTGTTTCTAAGTATGTCCTCATGTTGTTAGGCCTGAAGATAAATTTGATGTGTTTGTTGACATGTTGCTTAGAGGAGTCTGTAGCATTCGCATCGGAGAACTACGGTGGTGTTCAGGTAACCAATCTTAGTTACGAGTGATTCTACATTAATGAAAATATGGTTATAAATGTTATATTTCATTTCTGCTAATCCCTAAATATTTCACACTGGTTCTTTAATAGGTTTGTTGTTGTCATTTTACAGGCGAGGATGTCTGTTTGATTATCAGCACAAATACAGCCACAGAGCTGACACAGACACACACATACACACACACACACACACACACACACACACACACACACATTCAATATTTTATTTTTTTATTATTTATTTAGTGTATAGCCTACAAACACTTGAAAAAGTATTTATGTTGTTGATCAATGGTGAGTCCTTGTATAACACACACACACACACACACACACACACACACACACACACACACACACACACACACACACACACACACACACACACACACTGCTACAGATTGTGAGGCAGGTTCACTTCTGGTTTGAAAATAGTTTTTCTATTTCAGAAATCATGACTGGATGCTTCCCCTCTGTTCTGTCCTCACACTTGAGTATAGAAGTGTGTGTGTGTGTGTGTGTGTGTGTGTGTGTGTGTGTGTGTGTGTGTGTGTGTGTGTGTGTGTGTGTGTGTGTGTGTGTGTGTGTCAGTTATCAGTCATAACAAGTTTTACAAGCAACGTTGATAAGATATTAGAGGAGGATTTCACTTTAAAGCTCCACATCGCATCTTTTATTTTCCTTTTCTTCTCCTGTTATCTTCCTCTCCTCCTCCTCTTCCTCCTCTCAGTAGATGGATGAGTTGTGAACATCTGCTCACCGTCAGCCCTGAGGGTCCACACACACAGCTACATCTGTGTGTGTGTTAACATGTTGTTCTACATGTGATAACACGTGTCTGTTTGCTCTCCACCCACAGCTGCCTCTCTTCTCATTTAGTTCTTGTTGGCTTAAATTCAAGTATTTTATTTTTCTAAATTTAATTTAACACGTACATTTAGCTGCTAAACTGTTTAACATTTGCTGCTTTTGATTTGCATATGTGCAGTTTTGGAATATACAACTAGGTAACAATTAATCAATAAAAATAAATAAAATTATTGATCAGTTTCCAAAATAAATGAGTGAATCATTGATCAACATTCT